>NC_057805.1:92932594-92956541 GCF_018294505.1 Triticum aestivum
CCCGATCCGCCGCCCCGCCGCCCCGTTCCGCAGCCGCCCGACCTTGCCGGAGGTAGCGACCCGCCACCGCCGCGGTTTTCAAGAGAAAACCGTCAATTTTTTTAGGAACCCGGTTTATTTTTTTAGATCGGTTTTATTTTTTTCGGTTTAGTCTATTTAGCGGACGCTCGTCCGTACGTTCATTTTAACGAACGGTTTTCATCGCTTAACCATAGATACCGAACGTTCGTTCGTTAGCCTGTTCGTCAGTTTTTCTTTTTCTTGGATTTTCCGCGATTATTTTCGATCGCGATTTCCGGTCTGTTTTTCGTTTTAGTATTTCGCTCGTTTATCGGAATCACGCGATTCAAGCGCCTAGAGTTTCGTCTCGAAACCCTCTTTCTGTTTAACGAACTTAAACAAGTTTTTTCTACTGTAAAATTTGACTTAGGTCCAGATTAGTAAATGAAACTTGTTTCTTTCGTCGTTTGAGTTTCGTTGCTTCGTTCGATGTGATTCTTTTTGCAAACCAGAGTTCTTAAGTTGAACTTTCTGGTTAGATCTCTTATTTCCAGTTTTACCCATGCACCCTTGCTTGATTGCTTATGTGTGTAATTGTTTGTTTGCGATAGAGTACCCGGAGTGCGTAGCGTGCTACTACGAGTCTCTAGGTTTCACGGATCATCAGCAAGGCAAGTAACACTTTGACCATATCCCTTTCATACCCAGTTTTTATGCATTAGATTCAACCCTCAAACATTGCATGAGTAGGATTGATAACATGTGGGTATTGGGAAGTAGTTGATGAGGTAGGAACCTATTGCCCTGCATTCAAACCTTGGGAGTTACTTCTACGTTGCTTATATTGCTATGCTATGCTCGTAGATGTGGATTGGGTTTGAGTGACTACATTACAGTTGTGAGATTCTTAAAAAATGGTTAACTTAAGGTGGCTACTTTGAATTCACATCTGGGTGGATTGAGGCACCTGGGGAACCCAGTGATTGCCTGTATTTTTGGAAATCCCGGGGTACCGTGTGATTCTCCTATGGACCGCCACCCAGGCTCAAAGGGATCATGAGATTATTCATACTAGAAACTTCCGTGTGCAGCCACATGCTATTATGGGCTCTAGCATAGTTGATTAAGTCGTGTGAACTCTTACAGTGGTAGACTAGCAGATGTAGGGGAAAGTAGGTGTAACTATCTACCCATCGTAAGGTGCTAATGCTTCTGAAAGACTGTGTCTCGGTCATCCGTTTCTCAAACACCATGTAGTGCGAAAAATCCAACGGAGGAGATCGAGTCTTGTGGGGAAAAGTGCACAAACCTTTGCAGAGTGTATAAACTAATCATGGTTAGCCGTGTCCCCGGTTATGGACATCTTGAGTATCTAGTTCTTGGATTATCATGTGAATCTCATCATCTTGTACTTAATTAATTTTGTTGGGTTGTTAATGATTAATTTTAATTGGGATTGAGAGGGGGTTTACCTTCTCAATATTTTCAACCAACTTTGTAGTTAAATAAAATATATTCCTTTTGTTGTAGGGAAAAATTGGCTTTTCGCAAAACTGTAACCATAGAGCTTTCCATCAGCCAAATATGCATGTAGTGATAGCATTATTCTGTTCATTACTCTCTATGTGTTACTTTGCCAGCATATTCCATGTGCTGACCCGTTTTCGGGCTGCAACGTATCATGTTGCAGTCTTTTCAGACGACGAGTAAGGAGCCTTAGGTCGTGGTCTTATACTCAGTGATGCCGTTGGAGTTGATGGACTCACTTTATCTTCCCAGTCTTCCGCTGTTATCGTTTTAGATGGCCTTAAGCCATATTTATTATAATAAGTTCTCTCTTGAACTATTCGATGTAATAAGTGTGCGATTGCTACTCTGTTATAAATCCTTCAAGTATTGTGCGTGTCGGCATTACCGATCCAGGGATGACACTGATGCATAGAGACTAGACTGTTTGAGGTCTGGTCGCTACAAAGATGGTATCAGAGCACACGCTGACTGTAGGACACGACCACTAAGCTAAAGCCCTAGATTACTACTCTCTTCTCATTTCTAACTCCTCTCCTTTCTTCCACTCTTTTAGGATGGCGGATGCAAGGAACAAGTTCGCCCAACCGGATGAGGATACACCTTTTGGACGACACTTGAAGGAAGTTACTAAGTACCTGAACATCGGAATACCAAGCTTCACCGGGACCTACAACGCCACACTACTGGAAGAGGAGCGCTGGATGATTCAAGTTCAAGTTCCAGGAAGGACGCTCACGCCAGTCACTGAGCCCATAGAGTTTTCTTTCGATGCACCAACCTGGAGTCTAGGAAAGAGCATGGCAGCCCACATCACCATGGGACGCATTGGAGAAGTGTACCACAATGATCTCAAGGATACTATCTATCAGATTTGTGGGCGCCGAGACGAGCAATGGGAGATG
Source organism: Triticum aestivum (assembly GCF_018294505.1). Classification (NCBI taxonomy): domain Eukaryota; kingdom Viridiplantae; phylum Streptophyta; class Magnoliopsida; order Poales; family Poaceae; genus Triticum; species Triticum aestivum. Next base: position 92,935,027 of record NC_057805.1, read on the forward strand.
ATCAGTACCAGGAAGGATAGATCTATTGCAGCTTTCATCCAGGAGTTAAACCAACACATTCGTCGCTAGGAGAACCAGATGTGCGCAGACATGATAGATCTGATGAAGGCAAAGACTAAGATCATGGAGCTGGAGGAAGAACTCAAGGCTACACGTGAGGATTATATGGAGGAAATCATCGCATTAGTGAAGAAGAATGACGACCTGATAAAGAAGATCAGAGTATTCATGGGAGACCCAGCACCAGGAGGAGAAGATGACGATTCTACTTGCCCGGAGAACTACATCATCATCGACGACACCGACTCGGACCCCAGTGATGATGATTGGGAGGATGAAGCCGGAGCAGATATCATGGAATCTTCGACTGATCAATTTTTCTAGTAGACCACCAAATTAGTAGTAGTATTCCACCATGTATATAGTATAGTCCAAGCACTTTGTAACGATAGTTAGATCGATTGTATGCCTTGTTTGAATTGATTGAAGTGATATGATTGTGTTTGTCTCATGTGCATATGGGTAGTGTTTTCCCTCTAGATCTCATTCTATCCTATTTTCTCATCTTTTCTAAACCCATCAGATGCCTCCGAGACGCGACACCGGATTTGTTTTCCCACCGGAGATCACTCAGTTGATTCAGCAGCAGAATGCCCTGATGCAAGCGCTAGTTCAGAACCAAGGCAACAACAACAACAACCCACCACCACCACATGTTGATCACTTAGCCCGTTTTCTTAGGCTGAATCCGCCGGTGTTCTCCAGTAGCACCGAGCCGATTGTGGCAGATGATTGGCTCCGCAAGGTTGGAAGTGAGCTGACCACTGCAGGATGCACAGATGCGGAGAGAGTGCGTTTTGCCGCACGTCAGCTTGATGGACCTGCAGCATCATGGTGGGAGAATCACACAGCCACTCACCCCATTGACACTGTCACATGGGACCAGTTTCAGCAAGCTTTCCGTACTGCCCACGTTTCATCAGGAGCTATGGCCATGAAGAAGCGTGAGTTTCGCAACTTACGCCAAGGAGGACGTACCGTTGGCAAATACGTGGAGGATTTCAGTAAGTTAGCACGTTATGCCCCAGATGACGTTGCTACGGATGCAGCTAAGCAGGAGAAGTTTCTGGAAGGACTGAATGATGGCACTACAAAAAAATACACTTCCGTGATGATACGTGTTTGTCACAGTAGGTCGCGTTTTTTGTCATGCATGTACATCCATGACGATTTTATGACAGAATCAAGATAGTCATACCTGTGCTGTCGTAGAAGTGTTCCATGACATTACCAAAATTATCATCACGGAAGTGTGCACTTCCATGACGATAAATCGCGCGTCACAGAAGTGCTTTCGTCAAGGGTGACCGACACGTGGCATCCACCGTAACGGAACGCCGTTAAGCTATCGGGTTGGGTTTTGGATCCGATAACCTGTTAACAGCCCCGACCAATGGGGATTTTCCACGTGTAAAATCATCATTGGCTGGAGGAAACACGTGTCGGCTCATCGTTGGGACAGATGTCATCCACTCATTGGACAGAAGGCGCCTATGATACGTCGACACGTGGCATGGCCCAACAGAGGCCCATTCCTGTGAAAAGGCCGGCCCGTTTGACTTGGTCAAAAGGTGGCGGGCCGGCCCATGGAAAGCCTGTTAACGGCCTGTTCGCATATAGCCCATTTACAGCCCGCTAACCCAAGGCCCGTTATGGCCTATCCGAATTAGGCCCAGTAGCGTCATCTGGGCCATCCAATATGATTCCAGCCCATTTTCACTTCTGGCCCATGTATGGCCCATGACGTCTTTCGACTCATATGAGGCCCTATGTAACTCTTGGCCTATTAACGGCCCGTGGTGAAACTGGCTCGTAATGAACAGTGTATCACTTTACACCCATTAACGGCCCGTGGTGAAACTGGCCCGTAATGAACAGTGTATCACTTTATACCCATTAACGGCTCGTTATTCCATTGGGCCATTTCCATCCCATGTTATCTTTCGGCCTTCTCAGAGCCCATTTATTCTTGGGCTCATTTCCAGCATTCGTTTACTTACGGCCCGTTACTGTCATTTTCTGCTTGTGGGCCAAATTCAGCCCGTGGTTATAGTCGGCCCGTTTGTGGTCCGTTAATACGTTGGGCCATTTTCATAGCGTCATCAAATACGGCCTATTAACGATGGCCCATTATGGTCGGCCAATGAACGGACGATTCCAACTCTAGCTCGTTTACGGCCATAATGCGGCCTGTTATTGGCCCATGTTTGGCCAATCGATCATACGGCCAGTATAAGGCCCATTGATGATACGGCCCGTAGAAGGCCCATTGTTTCTACGGCCCGTAGAAGGCCCATTGTTTCTATGGCCCGTAGAAGGCCTACTGTTTCTACGGCCCGTAGAAGGCCCACTGTTTCTACGGCCCGTAGGAGGCCCAGTGTCACTACAGTAAATATTAGCCCATGGTTATTGTGGCCTAGTTTAAAAAATAGGTTATTGCAGCCACTAGCAAACCGCGGAAAAAGAACTGCACTGACTACAAGCAAACAAATAAACAAGACAACAAGGTAATAAATAAGCAAGCAACTTATGCTAGTCTATCACGACTATTACACATATTACATCCACTGGGCATCAAAGTTCGCCACCAGTGCAAATATAGGGAACAAAGCAGCATATAAACGCCGCAGCAAAACAAGTCCAAAACTGAAACCACTTCAGAAGAGTTCAAGAAACAATATCCTGGGTACCCATAATGCTGGCAAGATGCTTAGCAAGCTTATTAACTTTCTCTTGTTTGGCGCTTAAATCCTCCAACGCTTGCTGTTGCACAAGAAAGTACGCATCTGAATTCTGCAGGGACTTCCTCGGTCCTTCGGCTTCTTGCCACAGCACAGCTGACTGATGCCTTTCAGCTTGTAGCTGAGACTGAAGAAGCCGAAGTGATTCAGGCAGCGAGTTCGAAGAGCTTGTGCCAGCGGTACTGGCCAGTAACTCGAACACTACATCAACGCAGGACTGTGGGGTTTTCTCACTGTCTACAAGATCATTTTTATCACCTTTCTTGGAGACCAACAGGGTTGTCTCACTATCTTGAACCTTATCTGCATTACTTTCTCTACCATTGCATAGTGGGGTGCTCTTCTCCAATATTTTGTTTGCATACTACAAGAGAAACAAGCAGACACATCACAGGTTTAGCTTGTAGTATACAAAACTCATTTTGGTAAACCGGTTCAGTAGTAAGGTGGACAGGATAACAGCATGAAACAAACATATATCTATGTACTATGGTCACTGTATTGTCCATATCATTCTAGTTTATGTTCCGTAATCAAGATAGAGACACAGTTCAACTCATATATTTTTAAGACACAGCAGCATAGACAGAATATAAGTGTGAGAAACTACACAGCATTGGCAGCACTTGTAATGTGCATCACATGAGAACATAACTATTTATACAACTTAAACTTAAATCAACATAGAGCAAGAAGTTAGAACAGCAATCCAGTTAAAGAAATAGGTTTAAAACATACCTATTGCGCCATTGGAGTTTCAATTGGATCCTTCAAATTCGAAAGTAGTTGGTATGAGTAAATACAGTGATGCAACAGCAAAGGAGTATGGACCATAGCTACGGAATCTGACCTGAGAACAGTTGCTCTTCTGCTTTAAACGTGGAGTTTGGGTTAGCTGTGGTGGTCTTCGTGCTTTGGGCACTGCAGTAGCTTTACAAACTGCTCGTGTGGGGGTACTCTGTGGTGGACATGGTGCTTTGTCAACTATAAGTGGGTTACTATCCGCTGGGGTTGCGGTTAGATGGGTTGTAGCTAGTTCTCTGCCCAACGGTGTAAGTGTGCAATCTGGAAGAGTCTCGATTATGTGTGGTGGGGCTAGTTTGTGGGCCAGTACAACCATGGTTCTATCTGCATCGACGGTAGCACTGTCTTTTGTGAAGAACGGGTTTTTACTCTCTTAGATACTGCCATCACCCCCTCCAATTCAAATGGCTGATAAACAAGAAAAGAAATTGAACGTGCAGACATTGTATGATAGACAGATGTGGTAATTCACATATATGTTGTCTAACCAAACAGGACAGCGTGACACAATTTCACATATATGATGCCTAACTAAACAGGATAGCATGACACAGTTTCAGATATATGATGGATAACTTAACATGATATAATGGCATAATTCAACATATGATGAGTACCTAAACAGGATGACATGACAAAACTATATGATGTCTTTCTAAAATAGGTTGGGATGAAATAATTCACATACATGTTGTCTAAGTATACAGGATGGCATGATATAATTGACATAATTGATTCATATACTAAGCAGCTGGCACTCGCATGTATGATCTCTAAACTAAGCAGATAGAATTCAATATTGTGCATATGACGTCTAAACTAAGCAATGCAAGACACCATATGCATCATATGAGAAATATAAACATTGCAACTTAGAGCATACACCTCAGGTGGGATATAGGACTGGTCATCTGTCTCTGAATCCTCCTCTGAGGAGCTCCCTGTAACCATCGAGATATATGCTTCAACAGGTACCATTGCCTGCTCTGAAGACCTTGTTTTCACTCCAGATTTTTCCATAACTGGCTCAAATGGCTGATACACATGAAGAGTAGTTCAATATACACAGATTGTCGACAAATGGAATACGTAATGAAAAAAAAAGATGGCATGAGATAATTCACATATATGATGCCTGGCTCCATGGCGGTGCATAATTCACATATATGATAACTGGCTGAAAAACATGGCATTGCATAATTCACATATCTGGTATAGAAAGCAAACAGGAGGCATTCACACAAAGCATGTCTAATCTAAGCATATGGCATGGCAATGCAAGACACCATATGCATGATATGAGCAATATAACCCAGCCAAGTTAGAGCATGCACCTCGGGGGGGAATACGACTGGTCATCTCTCTCTGAATCCTCCTCTGAGGAGCTATCTGTAACCAGCAAGAAATCTGCATCGACAAGTAGCACTGACTACTCAGAAGACCTTGTTTTCACTCCAGATTTTCCCATGACCGACTCAAATGGCTAATGCACAGGAAGAGTAGATGAATGTATAAACATTGTTGACAAATGGAATACATTATGGAAAAAAATATGGCACAATACAATTCACATATACGATGACTGACTAAACAGGATGGCATTGCATGATTCACGTATATGATGCCTGGCTAAAGAAGATGGCATTGCATAATTCCCATATACTCCCTCCGTTCCTAAATATTTGTCTTTTTAGAGATTTCAAATGGACTACCACATACGGATGTATATAGACATATTTTAGAGTGTAGATTCACTCATTTTGTTCCGTATGTAGTCACTTGTTGAAATCTCTAAAAAGAAAAATATTTAGGAATGGTGGGAGTATGATATAGAAACCAAACAGGTGGCATTCACACAAAGCAAATCTAAACTAAGCTGATGACATATAAGATGTATAATGTAAGAAATGCAAGGCGCCATATGCATGATATGACCAACATCAGCATGCCAGGTTAGAGCAAACACCTCAGGTGGTAAACAGGCGTGGTCGGCTCCTTCTGAATCTCCATCTGAACAGTTATCTTCCTCTGGAATACAATCTGGAAATGCAGGAGGGGGGCCACTTCGCCCACCATGGAGCAGCATCTGCATGACATTATATTCGCACGCAACGGTCTTCTTTTTTTCTCTACATGTTCAGTACGATTGTGTACAATATCTGACATGCATAATAAAAAAATAGTTAGATTTTGTAAGGCCTAAGGGATGCATGCAAAAATCAAGACTGATGGTAGCAAACGAGTGGATGGATCCAAAACTAATGATAGCAGGTAGATTATAGCTTCAGTTTAAAAAGATAGACAATGGATCATCTATTGTTTGTTGCCCACCCAACATGAACCACATAGAAGACCCCAGATGAACCAGATAGTAGACAGATACTATTCGTTGCTGGCTCGATATGAGACCCATGGGCAATTCAAAACTCAAGATTGAACGATAAAGTAGCAGGTAATAATAACCGATGTATAACATAAGCAAACACGAAAGACTGCGACCTCTCTTCTAGAACTGTGTAGTCCTCAGGTTCATCTGCTCGGTCGATGATGGTAATGCAGTTGGCGTGGCTGCCGGCAACGGGGAAGATGATCTGAGGTGGCGAAAGGAAGTCTGCAGGGGGGATCTCTGCTGCAGTGAACGCTTCTGTCGATGGTGCACCTCAGGTGGGGTGGATGACGGCACGGCAGGAGCAGGACATAACACACAGAGTTTTCTTTGACGCCTATCTGAAAATGAAGTAAATCTGTAAGGGCTCCTTAGAATTGGAGGATTCTATAAAGGCAGGGACGGGAAAAACACAGGAATAGGATAGGAATGCACGTGCAAAACAGAGCATTTGGAAACATAGGATTTCAGTCAACCTGGATGTTTGGCTCACATGAATTGGAAGAACAGAGGAATGGAGAAACAAAGTGATGCGACGAGTGTACAACCTCTTTGGCATAGCCTTGTGGACCTCAGCATCATTGGGTTGGACGTGGAGGATGGTGATGATGCTGGTGTGACTGTTGGAGGCGGGGAAGAAGATCCGAGGCCTCTGGAAACAGCGCCGAGGGTACTGCTCCGCTGTGATGGACGGTTTCGTTGTTGGAGCAGCTCCACTAAGGTGTACGGCGACGAGGCTGAAGCATGACAAGACAGACAACGTTAATCTGAAGTGAGACCCTAATATCATCTACAATAGATGATGTAAAATACATCACCAAAAAGTGCTAGATGTAAAACGCATCAGCCGCGCCACGGCCGCTCCGACAGATGCTGTAAGTACTGTTCACTCTGAACTTCACTGAAGAAAATGAACTTCATAGTCGAAACTGAATTTTACTGTCGAAACTAATTGAACTAGTAACAGAGCATCGCAATAGATGTTTAGGGCGTTCGAGCACTAGTAGCAGAGAAGCAGTGATCTAAATCAGCAGACGCTCGAGCAGGGAACGCACTAGCAGAGAGCAAGTCGTGCAGTAGCACCGCGAGCGAGTGCTAAAGCAGCAACTCCTGTAGCTGCCGGAGGTCGTGCAGTAGCAGCAGCAGCGCAAGCGAGAGCAAGAGCAGAGCAGTAGCATGAACGAAAGTAAGAGCAGTGCAGCGGCGCGACCAACAGCAAGAACAGAGCCGCAGCGCTAGCGAGAGCCGGAGCAGCTGCAGCTAGTGCCGTTGTGGAAGTCGCCACCGAGGAAGCAACGACATGGGGGAGAGACGCCGTGGATGATGTGGCCGGCAACGGCGCCGTCGATGGAGACACGCCATGTTTGCTCGGTATCTAGCACCGGCAGCCCTGTGAGATCGAATAAAAGATAAAATGCAGCGGTGAGTGCAGAACCTCCTTGGTGGCGCCGAGTTGGCCTCAGCTTCATCGGAGGAATTGGTGAGGGTGCTGCGGTTCCGGTGGGGCAGGTCAAGACGGCGCTGTGGGGATTGAGGTGGCGCGATAGACGAGGCAAACATCGGGGCAGCTCCTTGGAGGTGGAGGACGGGGCGGCTGATCCGGCGGGACAACGAGATCGACAACGGATCCTCATCCGGTGCGGTGGATGAGGGACGGCGAGCTGTTGCGGTGGACGACGTAGTCGGGGAAGAGTCTCCGGCTGGGCGGCGGTCGGGAGGCCGACGGAGGAGCGTGGTGTTTCGCGGGTTTTGGCGGCCTCGGTGTACGAATGGGGGGCGAAGGGGGAGGGGGGAGCCAAGCTTAGGGACGCGTTTGTCCGAAATGTAGGGTAAGTTACCAGCGTACCCCCACCGGTTTTGACACCGCGACGTGGAGCTTCATTTCCGGCTGAGGGGTAGAAGGGGGATTTCGCGTGTCTGGGCTGCGGGAGCGATTTCGGATGAGGAGGGAGTTCTCGCGCGCGTCCAAATTTCGGGATAACAAGGCGCGGCACGGGTTGAAGAAGCGGTAGTTTCAAAGCAGGTGAGACAAAAGATACTCGAGCTTTAAAATTTCAGGATAACAAGGTGCGGATTCCTTGTTCGGCAGAACAAACTTAACGTGTAAAAAAACAATTCATACAAGACACAAGAGAGTCATGTCCCCTTTTACTATATTGCTATAGATGCCATTGAAAAAACTACAAGAAAAATGTAAAAAAATCAGGAGAACAAGATTACCCTGCACAGTACCAAATCGATTCGCACTTCCCTCAACAACAACAAAAAACAAATCAATTCCCACCAAAGAAAGAGTAATGTCCCTTTTTATATGATTACAGATGCCATGATCTCGAATTTCAATTTTTGAATCCACGTTATGTTGAATTCGAATATATCGTTAGGTGACCTTGCGGTTTATAATTGATGTAGTCGTACATTTTGATCTTCCATCATATATGAACATTTTACTCCACCATGTGAACATATATATTGTCGTCTACCATATGGACTAAATTTGAATCAATTTTCCTTATTTGAATACGATTGTTGTCCAGTTATACAATAATTTAAATATTATCTTGATAACAAAAAACATACATATAGCAGTAATCATATTTCACTATGAACTATATGTACCATACGCTCTCCAATTCAAATATTTGTATCCATTTTATGTTGAATTCAAATCATAGTACATTATTGGTCTAGGTAGCGAGATGTTTGGGATAATCTAAACCCTGTTTTCATACGTATAATTTTTGGCTGAATTGGGACAAGTTTTGGTATAAGCCTCTTGCAAAACCGGAGATTCTCTCAACAAGTTTTGGTTCCGAGAGGGAATGTGTCACCTTTGTGTGCGAAATGATATATGCTGCCTCCCCCTGATTTTATTTACAGAGGCAACATAGAACTATATGAGTGCCCTATTAAATTTTGGAATTATTTCGGGTTCATTTGGCCTTTTTATACATTAATTGAGTTTCTGGACTTTTAATGTGCATAATCTAAATATGAATTGCATGCACATGCTCCAGTGCACCAAAGTGGGTTGAAAAATCACATGTGTGTCCTTGGTTGAATTTCTAGGTCCCATGGAAGAAATGAGAATGAAATTCAAACATCTGGGCGTCATGACTCGGTCGAGAACATCGAGAAACTTTGATTTTAAATTCATGTAAATCCAAAACTTGCCTGGAAATCATGAAACTTGGCATGGTGTCATGTCATGGCACTAACATGTTGTGGTAAAAAATTGGGCCGATTTGGAAGCTCGTGGTTCTAAGAGGGAACGTGCCACCTTTGAGTGTGAAACGATATACGCTGCCCCCCTTGAGTTTCTTAACAAAGGCAACATAGAACTACATTAGTGCCCTGTTAAATTTTGGAATTATTCCGGGTTCGTTTGTCGTTTTTTATACATTAATTGAGTTTCTGGTCATTTAATGTGCATAAGTCAAATTTGAACTACAAGCACATGCTCTCGTGCACCAAAGTTGGTTGAAAAAACACATTTGTGTCCTCGGGTGAATTTCTAGGTCCCATGCAAGAAATGAGAATAAAATTAAAACATCTGGGCATCGTGGCTCGGCCTAGAACATTGAGAAACTTGGTTTTAAAGTTCTTGTAAATCCAAAACACGTCTAAAAATCATGAAACTTGGCATGGATGTCATGTCATGGTACTACCATGTTGTGGTAAAAAAATTGGCCGAATAGGAACAGATTTTGGTATAAGCTTCTTGCAAACCGAAGCTTCTCTCAAGAAGGCTCGTGGTTCTAAGAGGGAATGTGCCACCTTTGAGTGAGAAACGATATACGTTGTCCCCCTTGAGTTTATTTACAAAGGCAACATAGAACTACATGAGTGCCCTGTTAAATTTTGGAATTATTCCGGCTTTGTTTGGCCTTATTTACACATTAATTGAGTTTTTGGTCATTTAATGTGCATAATACAAATTTGAACTACAAGCACATGCTCCCGTGCACCAAAGTTGGTTGAAAAATCACGTTTGTGTACTCGGGTGAATTTCTACTCCCTCCTTCCATCTATATAGGTCCTAATGCATTTTTCGAGGCTAACTTTGACCAGACGTTAGAGCAATAATATATGACATGCAACTTACACAAAGCATACCTTCAAATTTCTATGTCAAAGGAGCTTCCATAATATAATTTTCATAGTATACATCTCAGGTGCTATTAATCTTGTCAATAGTCAAAGGCTGTCTTGAAAAACACATTAGGCCCTATATAGATGGAAGGAGGGAGTAGGTCCCATGCAAAAAATGAGAATAAAATTCAAACATCTGGGCATCGTGGCTCGGTCGAGAACATTGAGAAACTTGGTTTTAAAATCATGAAACTTGGCATGGTGTCATGTCATGGTAGTACCATGCCGTGGTAAAAAAATGGCCGAATAGGAACAAATTTTGGTATAAGCTTCTTGCAAATCGGAGCTTCTCTCAAGAAGGCTCGTGGTTCTGGGAGGGAACGTGTCACCTTTGTGTGCATAATTCAAATTTGAAATACAAGCACATGTTCCAGTGCACCAAAGTTGGTTGAAAAATCACATGTGTGTCCTCGGGTAAATTTCTAGGTTCCATGCAAGAAATGGGAATGAAATTCAAAATTCTAGGTGTCGTGGCTGGGTTGGAAACATTGAGAAACTTAGTTTTTAATTCCTGTAAATCCAAAACACACATGAAAATAATGAAACTTGGCGCTTGGTGCCATGACATGGCACCAACATGCTGTGGTAAATTTGCAGTCCGATTTGTGAAGGCGCACACATTAACAATCAACAAAGTCATTTTGGAACAAGTGCTGTCACGTTACAATCAGGAACACAAGTATTATTGAAACCATGGGCGTTCTACTTACTAGTACCATTTACGTGCCGCCACGCGTCCCCATTTTTTATTAGCTAGGAGGCGCCGTGCAGGGCAGCTATTTGAGTACGAGAGGCGTGCGATCAGACCCCTGCGCGTGCTTATCGGGAGGAGAGCCCTTTGACCTCCATCTGTCGTCCACCTCTCTCCCAAGGTCTCCATTAATGGCGCCCGAGCCTCTTTTTAATGGCGTGGCTATGTCTCACTCGACTGAGATTTAAGAGAGAAAAAAGAAAATCTGAAAGCACGGATATTGATGTAAGATCCGACGGACCTATATAGCATCTACTGTGATTTATAGCAAGACTGATGAATATATATGGACGATTAAATTTTTTGATCAAAGAAGGGCTTGCCCCTTCCGATTTTCATTACTGAAAACCACCACAATTCACAAGAAGTTCAGCACAACTCCAGCCTAACACGAAGGACTAAAAGCTACCAGATTGAAATCGCAACATCCCAAGAGGCCAACAAAGGCCAAACATCCGCGCTAGAACCCAACATTTCACAACCGACGACACAATCCACATCCTAAACCGATTATTACATCAAAAGAAACCAGGAAACTGAAGGAAGCCCAGCAGCAACTAGAAGAACAGCAACGCCAGGGTCGCCACAGCAAGAGTTTTCTTCATTCCAGCCTCGCAACATTGATCTTCCACAGAAAGATAAGGACGATTAATTGTCTTACATAATTAGAAAGATAATTAAAAAAGCCACATGCGGCTACGCCCGAAATACACAAGGGCAAAAGAAGAAGGACGACAAGGATCTGGCTCGCTGATCTCTACTTTCTTGATGCGTTGCTGCAGGCCGCGGGAACTAGTCTCCGCAGCGAGCGGCGATGAGCTCTTTCGTGTCCTCAAGACGCTGCTTGAGAACATCCACGGATTCCTCCACCAGCCTTTGGCGCTCGTTGCGGAGCATGTCATTCTCGTCCATAAGTTTCTTGACGATGACGCCGGTCCTCTTCAACAAGGCACTGGTCTCCTCCTGCTGGTCTGCACTTCGGACGATCTTCTCCCTCAGCAGGTCGCACTCGGCCCGGAGCCTCTCATTGCCCTTCCTTAGTTGCCGGATGACGCCGGTAGCCTGTTCAAACGAGGCTTTCATGTCGTCCTGCAACCTCGCCCAGCCGGAGATCTGATCCATCTGGCTATGGACGATCGCATGCATGCGCCTGTAACAGTCGTCGCCTGCCCGCGAGAAATTTTCCCAGGCCGCCGCGGCGCGGCGGGACATCTCTGCTGCTTCCGCGGCGCGGCCGGACCAGTCTGCTGCATCGACGGCACGGCAGGACCTCCGTGCTGCTTCAGCGGCACGGCGGGACCTCTGTGCTGCTACTTCCGCGCAGCGGCATGTCGGCTGCTCTCGCAGCGAGGCGGGACATCTCTCGTGCTTCCGCTTCCATGCTCGCCTCTCCCTGGTGGCAATCTCTCGACCCAGAACTCACGCTGGCCATGGCAGACGCAAGGGAAGGATCCTGAATGACTTGTTTGTTTTTGTGGATGAGGAGTTGAGGAGGAATGTGCAGTCATCTTGGCATACTAGTATTTATAACCGAGTACTAATACGCTCCTAACTGGGAAACCGTTTAGGTTGTGATCGGTGTGAACAGGTTTGCAATTCAATATAGCGTGGTACTAATACGCTCCTAAGTGGGAAACCGTTTAGGTTGTGATCGGTGTGAACAGGTTTGCAATTCAATATAGCGTGGAGTAATTTGGAATGTGACGAGACGCAAGCTCAAAATTTATTGACGGTTCTAGTTTCGAAGTGCGGCACTATTCCCAGATGGAGTACTTCTTTTTCTACTCCCTCCTTTCTGGTTTTATAGGGCTTATCTCAAAATTTTAGTTTTTCCATTTTATAAGGCTCAATTTGGTTGTTCCCCAACACATGTTCAGATTCCAAGGTGCATTAAATCATTGCATGCAAGTATTAAGAGAAAATTGACCAATGCATGTACTTTATGCATGCATGCATTGCAATTAATGCATTGATAAACATAATTTTTTGAGAAAGACAAGAGCATTAATTAGGTGCTTTTGCAAACTCCAAAAAATATTCCACCACTCACCATCTTGGTTGGTGAGATTTTTGAATTAAGCCCTATAAACCGGAAAGGAGGGAGTACTGCTGTGTACGTGCAATAACTGGCACCGTCGTATACATATCTTACGGTTAATGGGGCGTTCGACAGGAATAGCCGCGTGGCGAGCTCTAGGCTAGTCTTTTTTTCAGACGCATTAAACCTATCTCTCGGGACTTCTCGCACGCACCATCGTGGCACCCACAAAAACTTGTACTCTGAGTTTAGTAGTACGTTATACAGGTAGAGAAGAGGTGCACGCACGCACTCGTCCTCTCACACACGCGTCTGTTTTTTCTCGAAAAGGAGGATGATGACCCCCGGCCTCTGCATCTAGGAGTCACACACGCATCTGTAGCTACGAATTGTAGTGTTCTCAACCATCCGATTGGCTCTATCATGGATGTACCTATATACTAAAACATGTTTAGATACATCTATATTTTGACAAATGGAAGGCATGTATTGTGGAACGGAGGGAGTGCTTGTCATCAAAATGGATAAAAAGGGACGTATCTAGAACTAAAATACGTCTACATACATCTCCTTTTATCCATTTTGATGACAAGTAGTACTTCTTACCCAAAGGAACTTTATATCCAACAGACACAAAATATTCGTTCGACTGTTGGAAATTACTGATCTGATGTCGAAGTAATTGCTGCATCGCCACCAAAACCCACCATTTCTTAAGCTAAAGTAGAAGGTAATCCCTATATTAGCATATTACTAAGATAAACAGAAGGCACTGTAGAAACATTTAGGACGTGAGCTTGTCAATCTGAATGTGGAGGGACACAAGCTTAGCCCCGGCCAGCAGCAGCTTGGGCGGAACTGTCAAGAAGGTCAGCTCCTGCACGTCGACGTCGCCGGGATCCTTGCTGCTTGTCACTTCCATTTCCACCTTGACGGCGTCGGTCATGCCTTTGGGCTCCCCCGGCGGGCCGTTCGCCCACAGCTTGGCCACGTAATGCGGCAGTGGGGACGCCCCCGCTCTGATGCAGACGACCGACACGGCGATAGGCGCGCCGATGTCGAGCACGCCGCCGACCAAGAAAAACGTGCGGCGGTCCTCCTCCGCGAACAACAAGAGTCGTGGCTCCAACAGTGGCACTTGCAGCTGGAGCACCTTGTCGTACTGGATCCTGTGCACGGGCATGGGATGCGCGGTGCTGATGTGGTGGTAGAGCGCCGGCGGCGGGCCTTCGTAGCCGCAGACGGGCACGGGGCGTTTGCAGGGCGTGAGCGCACACACGCTCTGGTGATCGGCGAGCTTGTGGTAAGTGACGTAGAGCCCACAGCCTTCGTGCGGGCACTCCACCCTCACCGACGAAAGGACGGAGTCCACCGCCATGTTCCGCACATCGAAGTCACCACCGCGCTCGCACTTCTGGCACTGCCGCTGGTTCCCGGGGCGCTCGACGCGGCAGTCCGCGCAGGCCAGGTGCCCTCCCTTGCACTGCAGAAATCAATCGAACAGCACATCAATCAAGAAACCTGCACCTTGCTCAATCAGCCGAACGGACGAGGTGTATTCGAACCTCATACACTGGAGGCGTCAAGGGGTGGAGGCACAAGGGGCAGTGAAGCACGGTGAGGTCCATCGAGACCTTAGAGAGCTCCATCGTCGGGTCCTGTTCGGTCTGCATGATCTCGCCCTCCTCGTGCACAACCATCTCTCGACTTGGGCCGGGGTATTACAAAGCTTTACCGTCACATATTTTATACTACTTCAAGGTGCATTAAATCAACACATGCAAGTATCAAAAGGAGAGTCATGGCATGCATGCATGCGTTGTAATTAATGCATCGGTAAACGCAAATTATTGAAATATATCGAGTGCAGTGCTTTGATGTGTCGCGTCAACTCGTACATCAACGAGAAGTTTGATTATCCTCTCCCTCGCGGACTTAACTGCACCTGCCTTTGGCTGTATGACAGGTTGGCCACACACTTGTCGGGCCCACCTGTCATACACGCAAAGGCAGGAGCGTCCCTCCCTCGCCCATGAGCGTGGTGGCTGGCAAGACTAGGAGAAGCTTTCGCTACACGCTCTCCCTCCCGCACGCGGTGGACATGCAGCAGTTCAATCGGTGTCAGATGGCCAGAAGCATACTGTAGTACTCCTCCAGTGCAGTAACTCCATCATTGTTCGACTTCCCGAAGAGGCGAAGAGCCAAGCGCAGCCCGGACGCTTGTGTGGCAGTTTCATGTGTAGAGTAGTCTAGGATAGCGTGTACCGTGCCTGTAAGCTTAAAATCGTTGGGGTCGGCTCCATGCTATGTGGCCGTCTCGAAGTTTTTTAAAAAATTAAAATAGTCTTCTAGCCCTACCTGACACCTTGGTGATTGTAGTTTGCACGCTCATCTGGTCAAGACAGGAATATATATTTTAATTTGTTTTTTTCGAAAAGGGGGGACTCCCCGGCCTCTGCATCAGAACGATGCATACGGCCACATATATTTTAATTTGTGGTGGGTAAATGTTAGAGGTTGCAACAAATATATTGTACACTACGGGTCTTTCAGCCAAGTTTAGAGGCAAGCATGTGGGGCCAGTGCTATGATGTGTCGCGTTAACTCGTACAACGAGGAGAAGCTTGATTTTACTACACGCCTTCTCCCTCACCCATGCGCGCGGTTGCTCGCAAACGAGGACAGGCTTTTGCTTAGTAGTACTTCTACAACAAGCTATCCATCCCGCTCGCGGTGGACGGACATGCAGCAGTGGATTCGACACTGTAGAAGCAGTAGTAGTAACATCATTGTTCGTCTTGTCGAAGAGGCAAAGAGCCAAGCACAAACCGAATGTTGCAGTTGCGAACATTGGAGCACGCATATAGCCAGGCTCTTGCATGAAACAAAATTGCTATGTGAGCCCACTATTGTACTAGTACGTACAACTACTTGCTAGTATAGCCCTGTAAACCAGAAAGGAGTATTTGCCCTTCTAGAGATTTCAACAAGTGACTAGACTACACCGAGACGGAGTACATATGGAGCAAAATGAGTGAATCTGCACCGTAAATAAATACGTACTAGTTCTATCGTTTTCCTCTCCGAGGTGCACAATATTGAGTATACTGACTAGTCTCTTTTTGACACGCATTTACGTTTTTTACACAGTACAGACACAAGCGCTCATATACACGCGCATACACTCACCCCTATGAACGCACACACGCACGACACTATCATCTTGAAATTTACGAAGTCACCATAGGCACCTCGTCGTCGACGGGTCCATAGGTGCTTGAATGCCAAGGAGGGAGAGGGTAGCGGTTCCCGAGACGTTGAACGATCAATGATGCATCCTCAATTACATGCAGAGGGAATTAATTGGAGAAGCAGAATAGAGCCAGCACGATGTGAATGCAACAGAGTTTGGACTCTCATATAATAAAGGCGCCCCACCACTGCAATCCATCTACTCCCAAGTCTCTGCGCAACACTGCTCACTCCAATCCAAGACCAAGTGACCAGAAGCCACAAGCACCTATGGAGGCGATGGACGCAAGCGGCAGTCGGCTGTGCCAAATCATCCAAGGCGTCGGCCTGCGGCCCCGCACCGCGCAGCGTTTCCAGACGGTGCTGGCGACCGCAGGCATGATAGCCCTCGCCGACGCCGGCTTCGGCTCTCGCATGGACGACATGATGGTCAACTCCATCCGCAAGTTCACCGCCGTCAAGAAGCGCGCGGACGACCTTGCCGTACTGCTCCAGCCCGCGCGCCCAGGCTCCTCATTGCCTGCCACCCTCATCGGCCTCCATGGTGATGAACTCTTTCAAGCCCTGGTGGCCCTGCAGGTGCCGGAGGTCGCGACGAAGAATGTGCACCTCGAGGTCGCGCTCGCCGCGCAGCGCCTCGCCATGCAATGAACCGTCGACCTGCACATCCACGTCTACGAGGAAATCGTCTACATAGGCCACTACAAGGCAAGCGAGGACAGAAAGACGTTGGCCTTCTTCCAGCGCTGGAAACTTTGGACGCCATTGTTCAGAAGCACGTCGACCTGGCCATGAAAGCCGCTGCTACTTAGGCGTCGTTCGGTGGCCCGGCGCCCTGAGTCGATGAGGTGGACGTCGTCGATGGATGCATCTCTTCTTGCCTCCTATAACCAGCACTGCATCGCCTCGTGGCCTTATGTTTTATTAGTATAGTACTCCCTCCGTTCCCAAATATAAGTCTTTCTAAAGATTCCAGCAAGTGACTACTACATACAGAGCAAAATGAGTGAATCTACACCCTAAACTATGTCTACATACATCTGTATGCTGTATTCCATTTGAAATAGTATCTAAAAAGGCTTATATTTATGAACGGAGGGAGTATATGGAATTTTTATTCCAGTCGTAACGTTTTCACTGTGAGGTGGGGCCGCAGTTGAGCAAACCCACCCCGCCCACCGGGCGTCGGCCGAGTTTAGAATTAGAAGAGAGAAACGAGGGAGGAGAGCTAGCTGTAGCACGGACGCTGTTGTCAGATGGGACTCGTGTTTATAGAATAGGAGTACTGAGCACTCGTGCCTCTTTTTTTTAGGGAAAAATTAGTCGTATGTCTAGTACCACTAGTTGGGTGCGTGCGACCTATAGCTGTCATCACTTTAGGTCTCCTTTTCGAACCGCGGCTACGCTTCACAGTACATATTATTTCACGCATTTATCCTCCTATATGTACTCCTAGGCTATTTCCACGTGCTCCCATTCGCCGACATGTGGGACATAGAGCATCTGGGTCATAGTGCATGCACGACTCGGAGCATATGCCGGGGTACTTTACATTTCAGACCTCACGAATTACATGCAAACCCCCCGCAGAAGAATAAATAAATAAATGAATTACTACATGAAACCAGATTATTTTCATGGAAACCGGAGCACGTTCATTAAATTTTGGACATAACACGTTTATAAAAAATGACCGGACCGAAACCAGTCGAAGGGCCTCTTTGATTTTTCCCGCAAAAAAAGGGCCTCTTTGATTCAAAGGATACTGAAAACACAGGAATGGGGAAAGTATGATGGCGATGAACCGAGACGAGGAGAACTCTAACTCAGTTAGAGGTTAGAGTTAGATTCTAACCCTGAACTAACTCTAAACCAAAGAGGTGTATGGATGGTAGGGTTAGATTGACAATAAATGCTCTATCTCAATCATTTGACTACTTTGGACCCTATTTCCTGCCGGATTTGGAGGGTGCTTGGATACGTTTTAGTTCCATGACTAAAAGTAGTGGGACTAAAACTTGCTAGCCTCACCCATGCTTGGATCCAAATACTAAAGAGACTAAAATCAAGTTAATGAGCATTTATTATCCTCCAAACCCTCCAATCCAGAACTCGCCTGTGTTAAAGGAGAGGAGTTAAATGAGGAGAGAGAGGACTAATCCACATTTTAGTAGGGGTACCCCTGACTAAATTTTTGAAGTCTCAAGACTAGTTTTAGCCCCTCTTTAGTCAGGGGTGCTTGGAACTTTAGCCTCTTAAAGAGACTATTTTTAGTCAAACTAATAAGTCCCTTGGATCCAAGCACCCTCTTGGTGTGGTTGGCTCTTCTGTGGCCACCTCCCGCTCACAATTGACATAAACGAACCATCTATACAAATCAAGCATGCAAAACATGATAATTTTTACTTTGTCCATACAAATGAGATATCCCACTTAAACATACAAGTCGTCAATCAAGCTTCACAAAATAAAAAAACACTTCATGAAACAAAGAATGAGCTAACTCATCACGGAAGTCATTCACGATAGGGAGGGAGCCCGGAGCCCCTCACGCACCGAGGGAGGAGCTCGCCATCGTCGCTCTGGAGGAAGGCTCTGTAGAGCCCAAGCCCCGGGAACCCCTCCGACGCCGGCCCTTGCGAGTTGAGGTCGACACCGGCATGGGCAGCAGGGCTGCTTGCCGCCGACTGGGAACTTAATCTTTGGGCCTCTAGAAATAATGCAAGCCTGTAACTAAAATACCTAGAAAGGTGAACTGAATCTTTGGGCCTCTAGAAATAATGCAAGCCTGAAACTGAAATACCTAGAAAGGTGAACTGAATCTTTGGGCCTCTAGAAATAATGCAAGCCTGAAAGTGAAATACCTAGAAAGGTGAACTGAATCTTCGGGCCTCTAGAAATAATGCAAGCTTGAAACTGAAATACCTAGAAAGGTGAACTGAATCTTTGGGCCTCTAGAAATAATGCAAGCCTGAAATTGAAATACCTAGAAAGGTGAACTGAATCTTTGGGCCTCTAGAAATAACGCAAGCCTGAAATTGAAATACCTAAAAAGGTGACCTAAATCTTTGGGCCTCTAGAAAGATTTATTACCTCCTCAAGTAGCATCAAACAATTCCATGCGTGCACCACAAATCTATACCAAGTTTGATCAGGATCTACTTTTCCAAATCAGAATTAGCGCTAGAGCAAGCAAGATCAATGATATGGCCGTGAGACAGAGAAGGAACGAACAAACTCACCCCTCTCGCGACCTCCCTGGTAGATGCGCCACCGCCGCGCACGACAGAGGGAGAAAAACGACTGGTGAAGGGGGAGCGGGGCGACCTTCGAAGGCCGGAGGGAGAGGGCGGCCGGAGTAGGGTGGCGGAGGCCGGAAGGAGAGGGCGGCCGGAGGAGAGAGAGGGCGAGCGGCCCTATGGGGAACAGAGAGGAGTCATGTGAGAGGGGGGAGCAATCTGGTGCGGGCAGGGGAGATTTTTTTAGTTCTCTTTTAGTGGGCCCGAGGATAACTAACCCAATTAGAACCTCTCCACCGGGCTAGTTTTTTTAGCTGGGTTAGAGCAAACTAGCTCAAACTAACCCCTCTTGTTTCAATAATTTGAGGCTATTTCAACCCAAACTAGCTCTAACTCAGGGATCCAAACAAAGAGGAGTGTTACTGTACATGCTACAGTGTGGACCGTAGCACATTGTTTTTTATGGCCATATCACCACATTGTTTTCTACTGCTGGTTCAATGGGCTACCGTGGTTCGCACTGCTGGTTCACTGGGCTGCCGTGGTTCGCACTCCTCCGACCTGAGTAGTACGCCCTCCGTTCCTAAATATAAGTCTTCGTAGATATTTCACTGTGGACCACATACGGATGTATATAGATGCATTTTATGTGTAGATTCACTCATTTTTCTCCGTATGTGGTCCATAGTGAAATCTCTCCAAAGACTTATATTTAGGAATGGAGGGAGTAGTATATACCGCATCATTCTTTGCTCCTACTTACTACTCCGACATGTGGGAGAGCCAGCATCCGGGTCGACGTGTCATGCACCAGATTATAGCGCGGAACGGAAGGGGGCATCACCCCGGTCGGAGCGCCAGTAATTCATGACTATAGTGAGTGGTCATATCACAATTCTTTCCAGCAGTAACGCGCCGTCAAATCGCACAGCCCCACTCGCTCACCCTCCTCGCCTCTCTGTCAAACCGCCTACCCGAAAACTGCCACGCGTACTGCCCGGGAAAAGCCCCGCCCTCTACTTTTAACTACGCGAAAGTAGTTCGAGCTTGTTTGTTCTATATAAATACAGTACTTACTGTATGTTTATTCACCCGTGGGGTTGTTCAATGAATGGAGGGGCGGGGAGCACAAGTGAACAATACTGTAGTACTACTAGTAGTAAGTAGGAGTCGTACATTAGTCACCTTAAATAGAGAGTTTCTTTTCTTTAATGCCACGTACACAAATTGAAACGCTTGTTGTGGAGAGAAAAAAGATAATCACTCCACTATATATGGACGCAGGGGCCTGAGCGCTTGCTTTACTAGGGTTGCTCTCTTCATTCTCTCATCCTCTCCAGATATAAACAAGACAGCGGTAGCGACATTTTCTCTCTGCTCACCGCTGGTCACAAATCCGGCCGGATCCCTTCGGCCGGTGTGTGTACAGGACTAAAAGGTGCATCGTTCACGCGGTCATCACCGCCGAGGGAGGAAACCCACAGCTGCCGGAGGGGCCCGATCCTCTGCCCATGCCGTTCTCTCTGGCACAGCACCGGCTCGGGAGGTCCTCCGACCCTTCTTCCTCCCTACCGTATTGTCCGCAGATCCCACCTGCCGCCGCTGACATCCCGGCGACCCTCAGGTATAAGTTCTTTGAAAGCGACCTTGATCTACTGCCCCAGCTCCCCACGTGTCTGCATGTGCATCTTTTTCTACTCCCATCAGCTCTTCCAAAGCCACCTAAATTTTTAGTATTATTAGAGGTAAAGCTACTTCATGCATTCGAATCTAGGGCTTTGTTCAAACAACGAAGAAAGGGGGGAAAGTTGTAGCATGAATCTAGGACTTGATTCAAAGAGGAAATAATATGGTGAAAGTAGTAGAGACCGGATACCCAACCGGTCTCTTGGTTGAAAAGGGAAATAATGGGAAAACGCAGTACAAACTGGATAAGGAACAGATCTATTATTGGTTGAAAAAAGGATAGAAAGTGGAGGCTGGTGGACAAGACAACAGAGTATGTCCAGGATTAGATTTGCTGCCATCACATAGTAAAAGGTCTCCAGGATTAGATTTGCTGCCCTCACATAGTAAAAGTTCTCAGGATTAG
>NC_057805.1:92956761-92963596 GCF_018294505.1 Triticum aestivum
GGATTAGATTTGCTGCCCTCACATAGTAAAAGGTCTCAGGATTAGATTTGCTGCCCTCACATAGTAAAAGGTCTCCAGGATTAGATTTGCTGCCCTCACATAGTAAAAGGTCTCCAGGATTAGATTTGCTGCCCTCACATAGTAAAAGGTCTCCAGGATTAGATTTGCTGCCCTCACATAGTACAAGGTCTCCAGGATTAGGTTTGCTGCCCTCACATAGCATGAACAAACTCGGCATCACCACTTTATGCCTCCTTGTAGGTACATTGTGCTGATGCGTCCACTGTCGCATGTCCTTATACTAACCTTTTGTTGTTGTTAATGTAAGGGCGCATGTAAAATGAAGCGATCACACTGTTACCTTAGGGACATGTCTAACCAGTGTTATTGTTAATCTAATGCCTCCAGTGATAAGATGCAATTAAACTGTGTTACAAATGGCACTCCTGCTGTTTTCCCCAGTATGATAAGTAAGTTGCTCCTTTACGCTGCTGAGTGTCCTGGTGTCCCCACGGTCCCATGCCCTTAAACCAACTCTTTAGCTGCTGTTGATTTATTGTGTCTGGTAAACAAGCAATGCCACCATTAAAGTAATCCCATATTTGAGGAATCTCATTGTTGATCGTAATGCTTCTGGTAACATGAAGCATTGCTGACATTTTAAAATTTCTACTGTCCTTGCGTGATTGCCATGAACATAATTAAGATGCTTCTTTTCATTTTGTATATGTTTCGTATATTCTTATTGACCAGCAACTATTTACTTTCTATCTTTTTGTGCAGATAGGGATATCCATTTCACCTTGTTGCTATTGTGACCTTTTGGTGAACTGCACAAAACACTTTTTTGGAATGAGTGTCTTGTGCAGTTCAACTAAAATGTTACATGGGCAACATCTCTCAATTTCTGTGGAACTGCACAAAATGGTGATTGGAGTTTCCAAAATCTCCGTCAAATTCTGCTGGTAATCTCGTGCAACATTTTATTAGCCTTTGCAAGATGAGCCGTAGGTGAATGATGCAATCTTTGCTTCATTTCAGGTGAACTGCAGAAAAAGTGGCATGAATTGAATCATCGATTGGAGCTGCAGGTTGACTTCCACTAGTGCCAGTATTATAGTAATCATGCTCTTTATTATCTGCGTTGTGCAAACAGGAATACTCAACTACAGATGTTGTGATGGTCAAGAGCATTCGCCAAGTTCTTCGATTGTATGACATGGCTAGCCAAGATGGATTTAATCCCGATATTCACTTTATCAAAAGGCTCTAATGGGTTGGTTCTGAATCTTGTAAGCTCGGAATCAGTGAGATGTGTAGGCATCTTTGTTGTACTTATTATTTGAATCTTATTTGTTCATTCTGAATCTTGCAAGCTGGGAATCAATGAGATGTGTAGGCATCTTTGTTGTACTTATTATTTGGATCTTCTTTGTTGGTTCTGAATCTTGCAAGCTGGGAAACACGGCATGATGATGCAGAGGACAACAACCATAACAAATAGTTCAAACTTGGTAGTATTATCTTTGTGGAAGTGCGACAAATGTGCTGATCGTGTGCGTCCTGAGAATAATAATTCTAATTGTTGTGCATGTTGATCCTGTGGCACTGATGGAACGAGCGAATGCATTGCTTGTTTTAAGTATAAATTTCTATTAAAGCTAATTAAATTAAAGTAAAGTGACCACTAACTCCTGTTATTATAGTACCAATACAGACCCGCTCGTGAACCGATGTGTGGCCGAGGGTGCATCTTCTGCCGGGCGTGCAGCGGACGAGGGAGGGGCAGTAACTGTTGTCGCCTGTACACACTCAGCTTACTGTTGAATCCAGTTCCCCAAGAGCTGAAAAATGAACTGTTGTCGCCGCCTACACACTCGTTCACTCGAAGAGACTCCAATGGCGATCCGAGGGGTGAGCCTGCTGGATATGGACTTCAGCAAGGAGTTCCCCTTTGAGTTCGGCGTTCAGTCCTATGGCTGCACCAAGTTGAATGTGATGTACACCAACGATACGGACTCGGTGAAAATCTGCCTCGCCTCAGTCCTATGGTTGCACCAGGTTCTGGAGCATTTGCCCGTTTCATCGGCAGCGCCGACTGCACCTTCGCTACGGTGGAGAGAAGGAAGAATGCGACGATTCGGCCATCTGGTGCAACAAGCTTGTCGACATCCAGAAGCAATACAAGATCATCAGCAACGGGTAGGAGAAGGACTCCGTGGTTGACCTCGCTGAGACCATCATCGACCCCTGATACGCCAACATAAAAGAAGACGACCTGAACACGTGGGAGGTACCTCTGAATCTAGCCTACATAACCTACGCGGCCAAGGACGCATACACATGCTACGACATGTATAAACAGATCTTGGACATGAGGGTGTGTCTGCTTCCCGTAACCGACGAGTACACGGACAGCCGCAGCGTCATGATCAAGCATGCCAGGAAGGTCTAGATGTTGTACTTTATCTGTTTATAAGCACCTTTATCATCTGAGTGTTTCATGCATTAGCCTATGTGTCGTAATTATCTGTTTTGTCCGAAATATTTCTTTTAAGAACCCATTAACCTGATTGCTTTTTTTAGTGGCTATTTGCTTATGTATGTAAACTAGTTCACTTGTCCGTAAAAAAAACTAGTTCACTCGGCTGCCGTGCTTTGAATCTCCTTCCTCCCAACATATTCCCCTCCTCAGGTGGACCCAGCAGGTCTCTGAATTTTCTCCCACTTTCCTTTTCGATGTAAACTGAGTTTTCTCCCAGTACTTTCCCCTAGAACCAACTCAACTGTCCCACGTCTAGCCTAAAAACTAATAATACCCCACGTACTATTAACTCATCAAATTAAAATGATATTTTATTTTGTAAGTTGAAAGTTCTTACAAAATAATAATAATAATTGTTTATATATAACTTGGCAAGTTAACTCCTAGTGATTGCATACATAAGCTTGCAAAGATTTTACTGACGTGCAATCATGTGTTTATGTTTTTATAACATTTCTCCGTCTAGCCCAACATGATATTTTCACCCATCCCAGCAAGTCCGCGGATTTCGAGAAAAATGCAAATGGGATTTAAACGGGCTGCATAGAAGCTACATCATTGTTTCACCCAGCCCACCAAATGGACTAAAAAACAAATGGACTGGCTGACATGTGGGCCAGTAGGTCGAAGCCTAAGAAGGTGTTGGATTTACATCCAACGGCCGGCATTCTTCTTCAATCTCTCGTCTTCTTCCCCCAGCGCTGCCGGAACCGCCTGCTCTAGCCTTCGGCGTCCAGCGGCGTTGTTTTGCGCTCCTCAGCGAAACGCTACCCCGCCGACAGCCAGGCCATCCCTCCACTCCGCACCTCCTGTTATTCTCTGCCGAGTGTAGGCCCACCCCGCACCTGAACCAGTCAAGTTTCCCACTCCTCTCCGTCTGCGACTCCACTGCCGCGTCTTCCCCATCTCTGGGTCGTTCCAGTCTGGGGCCTCGCCGTCGTCCACCGCCTCGGTGCGCTCGGCGCGGCGTGGTCAACATACGAGAGTCATCGGAAGAGGACTGTACGTGGAGAGCCTGACGGCTGGGACCCACGAGGTCCATGGTCGCACGCAAGGAAAGTTCCTCCTTATTACGCACTGTACGTGCACTGTGCGTGGGAAGGGCTTCTGTATTTCGCGAAAAAAAACGTTCCCCCCGCTGACAGGTCGGACCCACCAGCTATATCTTCGCACGCAAGGAAGTGCCTCCTTATTACGCACCAAAAAATGAATACCCCCTGCTAGTTGGGACCCACCATAGTGGGTGGCTGACTTGTGGGCCTACTAAGTTGATGAGGACGGAGGGCTTTGTCAACTTAGTCAATATGAACGATTCTAGCTCCAGTGACCGTACGATGTCCATCCAACGGCCATAGTGCTTCTTCAACCTCTGGTCTTCTTGCTCCAGTCGCCCAAAGCAGCGCCGGTCGTGCCGCGTGCTCCTGCCTCTCGTGGCCGGCTATGATGCCGCGGAGGCCTCACCGCCCCCTACTACTCCCACCGCTGGCCCAGGGTATCCCTCTACTCACCCACACCCCCTGTTATTCTGCGGCGACGGCAGCCTCACGCCGCAGCCGAACCAGTGAACCCTCGTACTCCTCTCCGCGTGGGCATCCACTGCCGCATCTTCCCCGGCTTCGCGTCGTCCCCTTCCTAGGCCTCGCCGTCGTCCACCGCCTTGGTGCTCTCGGCGCGGCGTGGTCAATGTGGTCAACGACCGACTTCCATCGGAAGAGTACTGTACGTGGAGAGGCTGACAGCTGGGTCCATGGCCACAGCCCAGTTTTTTGTGATTTGCCAAGTAAGTCGCTTTGTCAGGCCTGTTGGGCTGCAAATCTTTAAAGACAAGGAGAGCTTCATTCGGCTGGCCGAAAAAATGGCCTATCAGTAATGAGAAATGGGTTGTACATTTTTAAAACACATCAAACCAGCAATTAGTTTCAAATATCTTTTTTTCATTTCGAGATTTTAAATTATATTAATTTTTATGTGTGGAGAATTTGTTGGATTTTATATTGATATACATTTATTTTTAAAATCAGTTTGAATGTGAGTCGAAATTTCGGGATTAAAAACAGTTCGGACCGCACCGAAATATGCAAAATTTCGTATAATTTTTTAACCGTGGCCACAATATGGGCTGTAATGCTAACAAAAAGAATATGGGCTCCAAAGAAAACCTTAAGAATTAGCAAATGGGCTGTAAATTATTAGAAATAATGGCAGATGGGTTGTATGCTGTTTTCCACAGATTTGAGGCTTCCCTAAAAAAAAGGTTGACGCACAAGCAGTGACTGTTGGATGTCCATCGAACGGCCGTCGTGCTTCTTCAATCTCTGCTCTTCCTGCTCCAGCCGCTCAAACAAGCGCCGGCGGGACTGCCTGCTCCCTCCTCCCCGCGGCCGGCTGTGCTGCCGCGCAGGCCTCACCGCCCCACCGTACTCCCATCGCTGGTCTAGCCATCCCTCTACTCGCCCACACCTGATGTTATTCTCCGGCGACGGCAGATGAACCAGTAAACCCTCGTACAGTCGTACTCCCCTCCGCGTGGGAAACAACTGCCGAGTCTTCCCTGCCTCCATGTCGTTCCCTTCCTAGGCCTCGCCGTTGTCCACCGCCCTGGTGTCGGCGCGGCCTGGTCAACATGGTGAACGATCGACATACATCTGAAGTGGACTGTACGTGGAGAGGCCGACAGCTGGGTCCACGGCCGCACGCAAGGAAATGCCTCCTTATTATGCGCAAAATAATGATTCCTCCACCTGACATCAGGGACCCACCAAAAGGGCCTCTGTATTTCGCAAAAAAAACGTTACCGCCGCTGACAGCTCGGACCCACCAGCTATATCTTCGCACGCAAGGAAGTGCCTCCTTATTACGCACAAAAAAATGAATACTCCCCCTGTTAGCTGGGACCCAGTATAGTGGCAGGCTGACTTGTGGGCCTACTAAGTTGACGGGGACAGAGGGCTTTGTCAACTTAGTCAATATGCATGATTCTAGCTCCAGTGACCGTACGATGTCCATCCAACGGCTGTAGTGCTTCTTCAACCTCTGGTCTTCTTGCTCCAGCCGCCCAAACCAGTGCCTCGTGCTCCTGCCTCCCGTGGCCGGCTGCGATGCGGCGGAGGCCTCACCGCCCCCTACTACTCCCACCGCTGGCCAGACCATCCCTCTACTGACCCACACGCCCTGTTATTCTGCAGCAACGGCAGCCTCACACCGCAGCAAACCAGTGAACCCTCGTACTCCTCTACGCGTGGGCATCCACTGTCGCGTCTTCCCCGGCTCCGCGTCGTCCCCTTCCTAGGACTCGCCGTCGTCCACCGCCCTGGTGCTCTCGGCGGTGTGGTCAACGTGGTCAAGGAACGGCTTCCATCGGACGTGGACTGTTCGTGGAGAGGCTGACAGCCGGGGCCACGGCCGCAGCAAGGAAGTGCCTCCTTATTACGTGCAAAATAATTATTCCTCCACCTGACAGCGGGGACCCACCGGATGGGCCACCGTATTTTGCGAAAAAAACATTTGCCCCTGACTGCTGGGACCCACCAGCTACATCTTCGCATGCAAGGAAGTGCGTCCGGGCAAAAAAACGATTCGCCCCCTTGACTGCTGGGACCCACCAGCTACATCTTCGCAGGCAAGGAAGTGCCTGACAGTCGGGACCCACCTGGTCGAAGCGTACGTAGCGTTGTCATTCTGGTCGCGAACGTGTACGTACATATATACTGGTGGATGTAGAGGCGCGCACGTGTCGTAGTAGAGGCGCGTACCCGTAGTAGAGGCGCGCACGTAGCATGTACACGTACGTACAGCGGCGAGGGTGCAAGAAAGAAAATACGGCCACGTATGTGTACATACGGGCGGGGTCTCGAACGCCTACTCGCGCATACGTACGGCCAGGGCTCGTGTACATGGCTGGGTCGGAACGGAGAAACAGTGTCGTCGTCGTGTTCATGGGGAGGCAACGGAATGCGTCGTGTTCATGGGGAGGCAACGGAATGCGTCGTGTTCATCGGGAGGCAACGGAACGCGTGGGAGCCAACCGGCTGGGTCGGAACGGAATGCGTGGTCGTGTTCATCGAGAGGGCTTGGACGGAACAGGCGATGGAAACGAGGCCTGGCGTACCGCACAACGGAGGAAACGGACCTCCTATGTTCGGAACGGGGTCCTGTTGATCGGGAGGGGTGTGGCGTACCGCAAAACGGAGGAAACGGACCTCTTACGGTCGAAACGGGGGTCCTGTTGATCGGGAGGGGTGTGGCGTACCGCAAAATGGACGAAACGGACCTCCTACAGTCGAAACGGGG
>NC_057805.1:92964167-92969426 GCF_018294505.1 Triticum aestivum
GACCTCCTCCAGCCTCCACGGGCTCCTGTTCATCCAGCCTCCACCGCGCGCTACTCCACCGGCTACTGTTCAACCACCCCTCCACGGGCACCCCTCCACCGTCTACTGTTCATCCAGCCCTCCACACCACGGGGTCCTGTTCAACCACCCCTCCACGGGCACCCCTCCACCGTCTACTGTTCATCCAGCCCTCCACCACACCACGGGGTCCTGTTCATCCAGAGGCAACGCCACCGCTCACTGTTCATCCAACCCCCCTGCAACGCTCACTGTTCATCCCAGAGGCAGCATCGATCGGCTTCAGTTAGCAGCAGTAGCGAAGGAATCGCTCGATCGGGTTCAGTTAACAGCCATCGATCGATCGCTCGGGTTCAGTAACGCGTAACCTGCAGTGCAATCGCTCGGGTTCAGTTAGAGCCCAACGCCTCGCTCGGGTTCAGTTAGAGCCAACGCCTCGCACACACGCGCGTACGTGTACGAGAGAAACACGCATCGCTCGGCCCCCGACCTCCCACCGTAACCGGGAACTCGCCGAAATTTTCCTCGCCCTCGCTTCTACCACGGTTTTTTCCGTCATGGACGGCCCAAAGAATGTCATGCAGTTGCGTCTCCGGCCCGCCCAGGACGAAAAGCCCATTTTCTGTCATGATTTTTTGTCATAGAAGTAGGAGCCCACCACATCTATGATGATACCGGGTTTTGTCACAATTATCATCATAGAAGTGTCATATGTATGACAGAAAAAAAATTCATTCGGCCCAAAATGTCACGGATGTGTCTTTTGTTTGTAGTGTGAGCTGAGCATGCAGTTGATGGTGGCAACTTTTAACAACTATCAGGAGTTGGTAGACAGAGCTCTCATGATTGAAGGGAAGCAGCAGCAGATTGAGAGCCGTAAGAGGAAGTATGGA
Organism: Triticum aestivum; assembly: GCF_018294505.1. Classification (NCBI taxonomy): domain Eukaryota; kingdom Viridiplantae; phylum Streptophyta; class Magnoliopsida; order Poales; family Poaceae; genus Triticum; species Triticum aestivum. The sequence goes on from NC_057805.1 coordinate 92,965,079, forward strand.
CAAGGAAAGTACAATACAGGAGCTCATCAGAAGCCTCGTTTTACCCCGAACTCGGGAGGACACCTTCAGCATAACCACGGAGGTCACAATCACAATGGAGGGAGCTCGCACAATCATAGTGGCCCCAAGAATGGCAACGGGAACAGAGGAAGCAACGGACAGAACCGTACCAACCCATCAACCCCAGCCAAGAAGGATCTGAGCCACGTCACTTGCTACAAATGCCAGAAGACTGGACATTATGCCAATGAATGTCCTGAAGCTAAGAATGGGAATGGCAATGGAAGCTCGGGGAAGAAGCCGAACCCTTTCAACAGAGGACAAGTGAACCACGTCAACGTGGAGGAGGTTGAAGCATAGCCTGATGCAGTAATAGGTAAGTTTCTGGTTAAGTCATTTACTGCAATCGTTCTTTTTGATACCGGTGCATCACATTCATACATATCAAGGGGATTTGTGGATAAGTATAAGTTGCCCACCAAAGTTCTTAGAACACCTATGTTAGTAACCTCGCCAGGAGCAGAGTATATGGCAAGCCAAGGATGTTTTCAGATACCATTGGCCATAGGTAGGCATGTTTTCCCCTCAGACCTAATAGGTTTGGAGTCGCAAGGTTTGGATGTGATTTTGGGAATGGATTGGCTATCGATGTATGGAGGAAACATCGATTGCGCCAGTAAGACGATCTTGCTTACTACCCCAGAAGGAAGAAGGATTAAGTATGTATCCCGGCATGTGCCGAAGAGGACTCAAGTGAATTCCTTATCAGGAGTTGTACAGGAGGAAGTACCAGTGGTGAAGGATTTCCCTGACGTATTTCCAGAGGAGTTGCCAGGCATGCCACCGGATAGAGACATTGAGTTTTTGATTGAGCTTTTGACAGGCACAAGGCCGATATCTAAGAGACCGTACAGAATGCCCGCTAAGGATTTGGAAGAAATTAAGAAGCAGATTAAGGAGTTACTGGATAAAGGATATATTCGCCCAAGTTCGTCACCTTGGGGATCACCAGTACTTCTAGTGGAGAAGAAAGATGGATCGTTGAGGATGGTTGTTGATTATCGTGGATTGAATGAAGTAACCATCAAGAACAAGTACCCACTACCGATGATCAATGATCTGTTTGACCGACTACAAGGAGCTAAAGTATTTTCCAAGATTGATTTGCGATCAGGATACCACCAGTTGAAGATTGGAGAGAAGGATATACCCAAGACAGCTTTTACCACAACGTATGGGCTATATGAGTACACCGTTATGTCATTTGGCCTGACTAACGCACCTGCCTATTTCATGAACATGATGAACAAAGTGTTTATGGAGTTTTTGGATAAGTTCGTCGTAGTGTTCATTGATGATATTCTGGTCTATTCGAAGAGTGAAGAAGAGCATAAGGAGCATTTGCGTTTGGTACTTGGAAAGCTCAGAGAACATCAGCTATATGCCAAGTTCAGCAAGTGCGAGTTTTGGTTAAAGGAAGTTGGATTCCTTGGACATGTTATATCCGGAGAAGGAATAGCAGTAGATCCCACCAAGGTTAACACTGTGACAAATTGGGAGTCCCCCACGACAGTTGGAGAAATCCGGAGTTTTCTTGGACTCGCAGGATACTACTGGAGATTCATTGAGAATTTCTCGAAGATTGCAAAACCTATGACCGAGTTGTTGAAGAAAGACACCAAGTTCAATTGGACGGAGGAATGTGAGGCTAGTTTCCAGGAGTTGAAGAAACGTTTGGTTACAGCGCCAGTGTTGATTCTGCCAGATCAACGCAAGGATTATGAAGTATATTGCGACGCTTCTCGTTGAGGACTTGGAGCCGTACTTATGCAGGAGGGAAGAGTTGTTTCATATGCCTCACGACAGCTTAAACCCCATGAGTTGAATTATGCTACACATGATTTGGAGTTAGCAGCCGTAGTGCATGCGTTGAAGACATGGAGGCATTTTCGCATCGGAAACCATTGTGAGGTGTACACGGATCACAAGAGCTTGAAGTACATTTTCACGCAGAAGGAGTTGAATCTCAGGCAAAGGAGATGGTTGGAGCTCATTAAGGATTATGATATGAGATTGCATTATCACCCAGGGAAGGCTAACGTAGTAGCTGATGCGTTGAGCCGCAAGAGCCATGTCAACACAATCATGACTGGAGACTTACCCAAGGAGTTAGTCGATGATCTTCGTGAACTATGTTTGGAAATAGTTCCAAGAGGCTTTGTAGCAGCATTGGAAATTCAGTCTACTTTGATGGATAAGATCCGAGAAGCTCAGGAGACAGACAAGGAGATTGTTGAGATAAAAGAAAGGTTGAGTAAAGGAAAAGCCAAGGGATTTCGTGAGGATGAGCACGATACCTTATGGTTTGAGGACCGCGTTTATGTGCCCAATGATCCAGAGATCAGGAAGTTGATTTTGCAAGAGGCCCATGATTCACCATATTCGATTCACCCAGGAAATACCAAGATGTACCTGGATTTAAAGGACAGTTTCTGGTGGACCGGAATGAAGAAGGATATTGCGGAGTATGTAGCAGTTTGTGATGTATGTCAGAGAGTGAAGGCAGAGCATCAGAAGCCAGCAGGATTGCGACAACCATTGCTGATACCCGAATGGAAGTGGGATAAGCTAGGCATGGATTTTATCACGGGATTGCCCAGGACTCGTTCAGGCTATGACTCGATATGGGTTGTAGTCGATCGTTTGACGAAGGTAGCTCATTTCATCCCAGTAAAGACCACTTATACAAGTGCAAAGTTGGCAAAGATATACATGACCAGGATCGTATGTCTGCATGGAGTTCCGAGGACCATTGTATCAGATAGAGGAAACCAGTTTACCTCAAAGTTCTGGCATCAGTTGCACGAAACTTTGGGTACCAGACTAGAGTTCAGTACAGCCTTTCATCCACAGACAGACGGACAGACCGAGAGAGTCAATCAGATTTTGGAGGACATGCTGAGAGCTTGTGCGCTAGATTATGGATCTAGTTGGGACGACAATTTGCCATATGCAGAGTTCTCTTACAACAACAGTTATCAATCCAGTTTGAAGATGGCCCCTTTCGAAGCTCTGTACGGAAGGAGGTGCAGGACACCGTTGTTGTGGGACGAAGTTGGAGACCGCCAGTTGTTTGGACCAGATTTGATTAAAGAGTCTGAACAGAAGATGAAGTTGATTCGCAATAGGCTCAAGGTAGCCCAGTCCAGGCAGAAGAGTTATGCGGATTCTAAACGCAAGGGGACAGTTTACGAAGTTGGAGACAGAGTGTATCTTCGAGTATCACCACTTCGAGGAGTGAAGTGCTTTGGAGTTAAGGGAGAGTTAGCACCACGTTTTGTAGGACCATACAAAGTTTTGGAGCGAATGGGAGAAGTTGCTTACAAGTTGGAATTGCCCGAAGGATTGTTGGGAGTTCACGATGTGTTCCACGTATCCCAGCTGAAGAAGTGCCACGTGGAGATGGCTGAGATACCACTGAGAGATACAGTGCCACTGGAAGCGATTCAGCTGGATAGTGATTTGACCTATGAGGAGAAACCAATCAAGATTCTCGAATATGCCAGTCGAGTCACCCGCAGCAAGGTTATCAAGTTTTGCAAAGTTCAGTGGAGCCACCATACCGAGGAGGAAGCCAGCTGGGAGCGAGAGGAAGATCTATGGAAGGACCACTCTCACCTATTTTCTAGCCAACCCGAATCTCGAGGGCGAGATTCATCTTAAGGGGGGTAGGTTTGTAACATCCCAAATTTTCAATTTGGAATGTTATACATTAGATCATCATTGCATATCATATTTTATTTGCATCTTGGCTAGATCCTAGAAATTCCACGCAACTCAAGCACCCACGGAGAGAGTTGGGGATTTCACGATTTTCGTATTTGAATTTTATCAAATATCGAAAACAAGGATCATTTGTTTTAATTATTTTTCTCTCCGACAAATGTTTCATATTAAAAATATATGAGAGGGGATAATATGACTTCTCCACAAATAATGAAATATTGGAGGAAATATATTAAAAACAAATCTTTGATTTTATTTGAATTAGGAAAAATACGCGTTTTTCAAAATTGCATTTTAGGCCCAAATAAATGTTCATCTTGTCTGGCTTATTTTTAGAGGACGGGGAAAATTTATTTCGGGATTTTTGGAGTCCGTTTAGTATTTCTTTTCTTTATTTTTCTGCACGTCCAAATTATTTAAAAAAAAGTTACCGCCTTACCGGGCCGTGTCCGACCTGGACACTGTGCCCGGGCGGCCTTTAAAGGCCAACGGCCCGCCCCGGGCCGAAACCCTAGCCGCCAGCCCCGCCGCCGGATTCTGCCGCCGCCGCCTCGCCGCGCCT